>NC_081566.1:2656425-2673337 GCF_022355385.1 Mustela nigripes | reverse complement strand
AGCCTATGGGGCGCCTGGGTGGCTCAGTGGGTTAAAGCCTCTGCCTTCAGCTTAGGTCATGATTCCAGGGTCCTGGGATTGAGCCCCACATCGGGCTCTCTGCTCAGTGGGGAGCCTGCTTCCCCCTCTCTCTCTCTCTGCCTGCCTCTCTGCCTGCTTGGAAAGAAAGAAAAGAAAAGAAAAGGAAAGAAAAGAAAAGAAAGAGAAAAGAAAAAGGGAAAGAAAGAAAAGGTGAGCCTGCAGGAGAGCTCCTAGGCAAATGGTATAAAGTCAGAAGGGGAGCAGAGGGGGCCCAGTGCTTAGGCTGGATTTGAAAGGGGATCCTCTAGACACGGGGAGGTGATTCTCCCACTGACGCATTCACTGAGCCGAGGCAACAGTTTAGCAGCTATCCCAGTGGTAGAGGACTGCTGTGATCCAGACCAGGATTTAGGGAAGTAGGCCTGGTAGAAAATAGAGAGAGAGTCACCTCCCACTCTGGATGAATGGCTACTTGTCAGTCCTCAGGTGTAAAGGGTTAGACTCAATACCTATTTCCATTGAAACTTTCAACTTACATGTATTCCTGAGTTACCTTAAAAAGAAGCAGTAACCAGCTCCCCAAACCTCTGCTTCCGAGAAGTCTCTAAGTGGGCTATTATAAAATGAATTATCAGAGAGGAAAAATACTTGAAAATACTTGGTTTCATTGAGCTCAACAGCTCTCTCCTTTTCTGAGGATTTTAGAAAATGCCATTTAGGAGGCTTCCATGGTCTCTAGGCACGAGTTTTCCTGGCAGCAGACACCTCTGGGACAACCAGTCAGGCCACAAGGAGTGCAAAGAAGGGTGGCTGACAAAGGCAGGAAGCTGGACCCTGATACCCCCACCACCCACCAGGCCTGGGCCATATCTCCCAAGTCTGTTGCACACCAGCATGAATCTATGTGCATAAATACAGTGGAAACTTGAGCAAATGGGGTTGTAGATACAACCGAAGTGCTGGCTAGGACTTTCACTTTGCCCCATAGTCAAGCTGATTCAACTAAGCATATCCTGACTCAAATTTTGATTGAGTTGGGCTCCTTGGCCCTTAAGATGTGTATCTGACTCTTCTTTGAGAAGCTCTGGCCTCCCCATATACATTTAGAGTACTGGGAGAGTGCGCATCTGTTTTTATGCTTATTTATAACTACACCACCTTCCAGCACTGTGAGGTCCTCTAAAATATAATGACATGACTGATGAGAAATTAAGTGAATGGGGTGAATGTTCCTCCTCTCAGACGAACGTCTGTGGGAATGCAATTTCCCTGGCAGCCCTGGCCTGGCCCTTCTGTTGCTCGCGAACACCCCAGCTCAGATTATCGGGAAGGTCCGCATGACCCACCATCTCTGCTAAGAAGACAGTGTTCCTTCTGCCCCTTGGTTGCTCCCACGGTTGCCTTGACTTGGTGACCTCCAGATTCAGGGTGTGGTAGGAGAGAAGTAGAAAATCCCAAGATTTACGGAAGGGGGTTAAGAATTTTCCTCCTATGTCCTGTGAGTCACCTGAAACTCTTGCCCCCAAAGGGAAGATGGGCAGAAGCCAGGAGTTCAATCTGGGGACACACACACACAAGACCTGGGGTAAGTACTGCCCTTCCTTCGAGGGAAAGAGGGTTCCTCCAACCGCAGGGCCCAATTCTAGGACGGCCAGTGTCTGCCCCCCGGGAAGAGGCGGTGTCCCCGCAGGGCCCCTCACAGGCCGCTGCCCCTTCTTCAAGCCCCGGGTCCCCTGCACACGAGGCCCGCCCACCTGCGCGGAGACGGACCCTGCCCTTCCCCCGCGCCGTCGCTGGCACCGCGGACCCGGTGCCAGTCCCACCGGGGAGCCCTGGCAGCGCCCCTCGCGGTGGGGCTCACCCGCAGTCGCGGCCCCGCAGGCCGGGGCGCACCAGCTGTCGCCGGGCTCCTGCCGAGACGCGCGCGGCGCATGCGCGTACGCGGCCCCGCAGGGTCCTCGCGGCTCCGGCGCGCCCCGTCGTTGGCTGCTCGCGGGCGGCCCTGCAGGGCGCCGGGCCCGGGCTCTCTGCGGGCGCGGTCGGGGCGGCCCCGGCCCGGGGGAGGGGGAGGGGGCGCCCCCTCTCGGCAGGAGGAGGCAGAGCCGGGGCGCTGGGGCCTGGCTCCCCGCGCGCTCACCCTGCTGGCGCCGCGCTCCCCGCGCTCCTCGGACGCGGGAAGACGCTGGGAGACGCGGGCCGCAGCGGGGAGGGAGCCGGCACCTGTGTCCCAGCCGGGCTGCGGGCTGCGGGGTGCGGGGTGCGGGGTGCGGGGTGCGGGGCACCGGCGTCTACGCGGCCGTCCAGTCCAACGTCTGCTCCTCACTGCAGTTCGGGATTAACTCTCCGCCCTCCCTCCAGTCTCCACCCCACAGCGGCGAGGGTCCGCCAGAGCCGTCCGTCGGGCCGAGCGCGGTCCGCCCCGGCCGGGACGTTCCGGCACAGTCGCTCCTCGCGCGCCCGCGGGGGACACGTCCAGCCGCGCGCAGACAGCTCCACGCACCAAGATAGGAACCAGCGGGCCGGCCCTTGCTCTTTCTAGTAACTCGAGTCTTGGGGAGCCACGTTAGTACGCATTTTTCAAATCCATTCCTCATTTGAAGCCGAGTCTGGGGACATCGACAGCGGCAAAAATCAGCCTCGGGAAAATCCGTTCTCGCGGATTGGAGCGCTCTGGTTCCGCGGCGCGGCAGAAGGGCTGGGCCATCCCTTACGCGAGGACGAATCCTCGGCCTGACTTCGTCCCTGTATCTGGGAGCTTTACAGGAGCAGCAGAATCCGTAAGATTCTGATTGTCCTTGGACTCTCCTGAGAAGTCACTCTTGTGTGCGATGGATTTGTTCCGACAAGTTTTCTTTATTTTCTGTTACAAAATTTCCTCCACCAACCACTGTTTGTGCCTGTTCCCCCACCTTGCCCTGAAGTGACTATCAGCCCTGTACTCGTCTTCCCAATATTTTTTCAAGAAAAGTGGTTCCAGGACAAGTGCGATGTAGTGATTTTAAGTGGAAACCTAAAACCAATAGTTCACAGTTTTCTGTACAGCTACTTCTGTAAGCCTGCCTCACTAAGTTAGACAAATGACCACACCAAGAATCTTCTCATATTTGGACCACAGTAGAGACATCTTACTCAAAAACTTCTATAGGTGGAAAACAAACCCGCTAACCCCCAAACAACACTGACTGTCTCTCCTCAGATGTCTGGGCAATGTATCTCCGTATTTATTGATTTAATAAGAAAGGGCATTCAGAGAAAAGGAGATTGTGGCAGTTTGTCGAAATTGTTGTTCTATTCCAGTTAATTTTTAATTGAGTATTGTTAGTCTGCTCATCAAGCGATTTAAATACAAGAATCCAAATTCTCGTGGATAAATATTAATGCTGTTGACATAGACATCCTCTTTGTATCCTTGAAAAGGGAGTTAAAAGACATCAAGCCTGGGGCTGGTGGTACTGGGCCCTGCATCAAATTAAAACAGAATTGGAAGCCGAGACTAATCAGATTACAATGGCATGGACGCACAGGTAGTCCTGTAAATGTTTGCACACCCAGTGGACATAGGAAGTTAGCCCCTTACCCGAGTATTTCCTGTAAATGTCTAATCTCTTGCTCAGAGGAATACTGCAAGAATCCTCTTGAATGACCTTACGAATTGGTTTGAATAGAGGATGCTGAACACCCAAGTTTTACTCTTTCTTCGGGGTAGAGTTCTTCCCCAAGAAACTTTCACCCTCTGCAAAGAAGAAGAAGAAAAAGAAGAAGAAGAAGAAGAAGAAGAAGAAGAAGCAGCAGCAGCAAAAAGCAAGCCTCATCTCCTCAATAAAGAATGCTCCCTGATTTTAAAAAAAAAAAAAAAAAAAAAAGTACTTCCTATGGCTTCTTCTAACTCCATCTCTCAAAGAATAAAAAATAAACAGATTTTCTCAGAACCATTGAAAGCTGGCACCACCAGGAGCAGGAGCCATGCAGGGATAGCCATGCACACGTAGGCACGCACAGATTTGCAACACCCCAGTCCCCAAGTCCCCTGGGCCCCCCTCCTGCGAAGGAGCTGAGTTCTCCTGGAGCTAGTGGCCTGCTTTGGGAGCGGTGGGCCCTGCTGAAGGAAGGAGCAGGTAAGTAGGGTATTACAGGAGCGGGATTGTAAAAGAAACACATCTTTTAAAATAAAAATCAAATGGACCTCTAGCTGAAAATCTACAGATACCGTTTAAAAGTGGGAAAGGATCTCTGGTGGGGGGAGCGCCTTTTAAAATTCGGATCAGAGTGGATTGGAGCCAGTAGGATAGGAAGGTATCTTTGGTTCTGAAGATGCTGTGATTTTTTCCACAGGGGAGGGGTGTGCGTGACATCTTGTTGGGTTGGAGAGGATTTATTCACTCCTGCGGTAAAATCTAAAATGATGCCCCTGGGAGGAGGAAGGCTCTGCTGGGCTCCCTGTGATCCAAGCCTGCCCGCCTGACGCCCCTATGTTCTGACCTAAGCATGTGGGGGATCATTAAAGCCGCTTTGCCAAAATGCAGGGCTGCTTGACACCTGAGGAGCGGCAGAGGCGCTCCGGAGTCTTGGAAAGGGCTCCCTGGGAGCAATGAACAGGGGAGGCAGGGGCTCACTGTTCTAGAGTTGGGCGATCTGCAGCCCTAGTGAGTATTGGCTGCTTGGGGCCTCTGACTATACAGGCTCAGATCCCACTCCAAGCAGCCCTTCTACCCAATGCGGGTGGGAGTTGCCAGATGATCCATTTTTTCCAAAATATTAAGAGGAGGCCATCCAGTGCCCTGCTCCTGCCTGTGATATAAACAAGATTTACCTCTTTTTCTCTGAACTTGACATGCGACCATGGGGGACTCAGTGACCTACCTCCATCCTGGATTTCATTGCCTCCTGTAAAGAGAAAAAGCTTCTAGGCTACCCTTAAAATGATATAGATTGTGGGCTCCCCTTTGAATCAAGATAACTGAGGCCCAAATTCAGAGTGCCAGCACCGATTCCAGGACCCCGGGTGTTGCCGCAGAAATTAAGGGTGCCCTGGGTGTTAGAAATGCTGAAAATCCAGGGAAACTGATACTCTGTTGTGTATTCCCACTTAGGGAGCCCCCTAGAGATGTTCCAGCTCCCTGGGCTTACCTCTGGGGGGCGGGGTGGGGGAGAGCTGGTGGAGCTGGGCCTGGGGAGTGTGGTGGGAGGACTGTGGGCCGTGGATTCCTTAGCGCCGCGTTTACACCTCTCCCTTTGTGACAAATCAATTTCCCTTGCCGCCGTTCTGCATTCGCATCCCGCCAAAGGCCCGGGGCCCAGCTGTGCCCCGGTACACACTTAGCACTGGTTTGGGAGTGTGTGCGTGTGTGCACGCGTGTCTAATTGACTTTCCGTCTACCTTTTTATGACTACATGTGTTTCCAACAAAAGGTCTTATTAGGACAATCTGGTTTCACTAATTTAGAGGTTGGGAACGTGGAAAGCAGGAGCTTTTTTTTTTTTTTTTTAAGAGTTTGCAGAAGTTCAGATTAAGAAATGACAGCAGATGCACCGTCCTCTTAGGAGTAGGTCTGCCTATTTTTATGACCTGTTCCTCTTTTCTCTCCCAGGCTTCCCCTGTTCTACCCCCCTTCACACCCCATACTCCCCCATTAGCCACAGGATTCCTAACAGTTAAAGAACCATTTCTTTTAAACACTTAAGGCATCTGAACCCAGAAGTCTGAGACATTTACTGGGCTGGGAAAACCAGTAAAAGGGAAGAGGGATCGTTCTACAGAGAGGAAAGTGGAATGAGCATGAACCAAGGGAAAAGAGAATTGTGGTAAGCAGAGAGGGAGAGCAGACAGAAGCTCCCATCCGGATCATGCTAAGATCACGCCAGGTGGTAACTGGAAACTCTGCAGCATGAGTGTAGATGGAATATGTCTCATTAATTTCGGCTGAAAAGAAAATCTAAGAACCTTTCCATAGAGTTGGAAGAGTAAACCATGTCTTTTATGTGTTTCCCATGTTTTCCAAAGGAGATTATGGTTTCCCCTTCGGGGGTAGACTCCAGCAGGCCGCAAGGGGCACCTGACTCTCTGTGTGGCTCTCTGTCCCCTTCCGGTCCAGAGCCCCACGTTAGTCCCGAAGACTGAAAACTCCTCTCCTCTCTGACTCACAGACTGAGCCTCCCTGTCCACTGCAGATTGGAAGCCTAGCAGGGCCCGCCCATCCTCACTCAAGTAGTTCACAACAGACCCCTCGGCAACACCTGACGGGGGGGGGGGGGCAAGGGCTAAGGACAAGGCTCCTCCTGGACACCCTGTGCCCCACTGGACACCCTGTGCCCCACTGGACACCCTGTGCCCCACTTACCAGACCTTCCTGTCCTCATCTCAGAGATGAGTGAGGAGCTGGAGAAAACATCGCTTCTTTAAAGCAACAACCCTTTGTTAGAAGAGGCCCCCCCGCCATCGCATGAAAGCAAGGCCTATCGGGTTTCCCAAGTGTCGGTCAGTCACTTTGTCCCCACCACCTGGGTCTGCATTTCTGCTACCTCCTTCTGAAGGGTCTGTCGACCATCCTTCTGCCTTAGCTATCCTTTTCCTGGCTGGTGTCCTAACCTCAATTTCCTTCCCCTGCGCGCTCCCCACTCGGCAGGCCCCCTTACTCCTTGAAACTCGGGGATGCAAGCACTAAGGCTGCATCAGGCAGGTACCCGGAGGTTTCATCCCCTTCCCTGGCAACACATGGTCCCCAACTTCGCCTAGGCCCTTTCCGTGTCCTCGCGCATACCCGCGGACGCCACGTGCACCGCGCGACCTTAGCCACGCCAGGCCTGGGTTTCACGGGAGTCAACCCTGGGCTGCCTCCCCGCCACCGCCTGAGCTTCCAGGGTGCCCGCCAGCCGGCCTCCAAGCGCAGTGTCCTCCGGTCCGTACTAGAAGGCCACCGTGAACCCGGGCTCCCTTCTCCGAGGCGTCTCCTCGGAGCCAAAGGGCAGGAACGGTCGGCGTCCCGCGCGCATCAGGGCCGGCGCCCGCCGGGCTTGCTGTGGCCCCCGTGAGCCTGCTTTTCGCACCCCCCGCTTGTTTTAGGGGTAAAGCAACAATGGCTGGTCCCTCCCGCCCCACCCTGGTCTTTTACGCAGTCGTTTCTTCACGACCCTGTTTTCTGTTGTGGGTCCGGCTTCCAGTTCTCCCAACAGTGGTAAGTGTCGTGATTGATAAATAACCGTGGCGAAACCAGACCGGCAGAAAGTGCAGAAATCAGTGAAGCTGGGCGATCGGCACTTGGAGATTCGGAACACTATTCTCCCCCTCTTTGCACATTTAAATGTTCCCTAGTAAAAGCGTTTAAGAACAATCCCATTATTTCGCGGTGCATTTTCCCGGAGTTCAAAGTGTCTAGGCAAACAATTAACTCCCGCTGTGGGCAGCGCGTGCTGTGCTGCCCGAACCACCGTCCTCTCCCCCACCCCCTCGCAGCACCAACATCTCCAACGAGGAAGCTTCGGCGTCTGTGCTCAGCCATTACGCGGGACTTGGGAACACCAGGTCTTCATTCCTCAGAGCAGCCGCCTTTCTCTAGTGACAGGCCAGGCCAGGCCAGATGACCCTGTCCAAATTCCCCATCGCCCTCTGCCTCTGGGAATACCTACGGGGGATTGACTCCAGTTCAATTTTGGCTTTAAAAACAAAAGGAAACAAAACAAAACCTGAGGGGATTGTAGGCCTGGACCTGGGGAAGCGGGCAAGGGGCGGGCGGCCTGGGGAGAGAGGGGATCTCCTAGCCAGCCTCTCCTTTCATTGAGGCCTGCTGCTGGGCTCCCACAGCTTTGCTAGGGCCTTGCTTCCAGCTGTCTCTGGGTCCGGTTTCCTTCCCGTACTATTTCCTGAGAGTCTGATATTGGCAATTTTTTTTTTTTTTTTGAATGAAAGCATGCCTCGGGGATCTCCTGTTTTCACAGGTTCCAAATTTGAAGACAAAATAACAGTCTACAAATAATGAAATGGAAAAGAATTTGCCTCATTTAAAAAACTTCCAGCCAAGTGCAGACTCCTGCAGTCTCAAGGAGGAAATACCAAGGCCCACGTCACCTGGGCTGATTCAGGGGACAGGTCTGTAACAGACTCCAGAACGCATGGATCCACTTGCCGCCACCTTTTAAGGCGCGGTTAACAACGCAGTCGAGATTTCCGCGGGGGCACGGTATCAGTCCGGAGGGATGGGAAAGGGAGACTGCGTGGACTTTTCTGGGAGGACTTAGGGCCAATAGGGAGAGCTCGTGGAATGCGACACCAGACCAGGCACTGGAGTCCTCGCTTTCCCTGCGCATCTCTCCTGTGCGGGACGGAGCGGGGCAGGAGCCCGGGTTTCACCCCAAAGGACGCCCCTTTTGCTTTGCCCGAGTTTTCCCGGGGCACGGACCTTTGATTCTGCCGGGGGGTCTCCAACCCATGTGCAGGTGGAGCGCGGCGACAGCAGAGGACGGAGAGCGGATCCCGGGTTGGGGCTGGGCGCTCCCGCGCGGCCCCTCCCGCACGCCCCGCCATCGGGGCCCCGAGCGCGCTGTGCCGCAGGAGCCGCGCGGGTCCCGGCGCTGTGCGCGGTGCCCTCCGCCTCTCCGCCCCGCCTGCCCCCGAACCCACGCGCTCGAGACCTGGGAGAAGCCCTCGCAACCCAACTGGGCATCGTTAATCCGCTGCCTTCACGATCAGGGCCGGCTCCCCGACTTTCCACCCCTCCTTTCCTGCCAGTACGGCTGCCCCGCAGGCAGGAGGACCTGGCCGCGGGGCTCGCCCGGGGCTGAGGGGCAGCCCAGTCGGCTTCGGCGAGCGTCGTCCGCGGACAGAGTCCCTAAGCTCGCCCTCAGGGCCTCGGGACTCCCTGTAGCGCCCGCCCCGGCCGCACCCGGCTGCACCCTCGGCCGCACCCTCGGCAGATCCCTTTTCATCCTTTCCTCCCCGCGTGTGCCTGGCCCTTCCTCTGGCCACGGACACCACCTCTCCTCGCCCCCGACTTTCTCTCCCTGGTCCGGGAGGGTTCCGGGCGCCCAGCCGGGACCCCGGACCCCGGTCGCGGACACACACTCCCGCGGGCATGCGTCCCTCACTCACTGTCCTGCTGTGGGGTGTCGCTGCCGCTGGTGAGTCCCGGCGACTCCAGTAGGCTTCGGCCGGCCTCGCCCACGCTCTCGTCCGCCTGCGCCGCCACCATGTCCCCGGCTTCCTCCAGGTCTAGCAGGTGACTGACGGAGAAGTTCTTTTTCGCCTGCAGGGTGTCGAGGTTGCCCGGGCTGTCCAAGCGGCCGCCCAGCGCCGGTTGCCGCTCCAGAACGTGCCCGTAGCTGGAGGTCATGGTCTCCCTCCGATCCCACCCACCCCCCTCTTCCCGCTCGAATCAACACCAAACGCTGTGGGCGCGAGGGGGGAGAGGAGCCGAGTGGGGAAGAGAGAGGGGGGAGTGGAGAGAGAGCGGGAGCGAGAGCAGGGGAGAGAGAGAGGAGAGAGAGAGAGAGAGAGAGAGAGAGAGAAGGAGGCTAAGGACAAAAAAAAAAAAAAAAAAAAAAATGGAAAGAGGGCGGGGGACCCCCTTCTGCAGAGCGAGCGTTCTGCACCAACAGCCTTCGACAGCCTCGGTTGCTTTCCTGAGGCCAAGCCCGGCGCGGTCCAAGGAGATAATCCACACCAAAAAATAAAATTAAAAAGTCACCCTATGTTCAAGTCAGGAGAAAAAAAAAATTCCTTCTAGCTCTCCAAACGCGTCCACACGCACACACTAAAAATAATACTAAGGGGGAGAAAGGAAAGGGGAGGCCAGCAGGGCGGGGGAGTTAGGCAAACAGAAGAAGAGAGACGAAGGGGTGGGAGAGAAGAATCAAAGTGGTTTTTTTTTTTTTCAAGGTTAAAAAAGTTATTCCCAGGCAAGAGTTCAAGCACCAACAGAAGAAGGCTTGTTCCAGCTTTAAAACATCTTCAAGAAAACGTGTTCCCCTTCTCTGCACTCCTGTGGATTCTCAGGAGTGACTAAAGTTTCAGGAGGAGAGGGTGATGTCTTGCAGATGTATTGGAGAGCAGGATTCTCACTTTACTTTTCGTAAGAAGAAAAAAAAAGGGTTTCAAGAGTCCCAAGGAGGGTGGTGGTGGGTTTCCCCCTTTCCCTTCCCGCTCGCTCTCCCCCTCTTCTCGCTGAGCTCCTTTTTCCTTCTCAGTTGGATCAAGAAGCTCTCTGGCACTTCAAAAGGCACAAACTGGCATGCAGAGGAGGCTTTGTAGGGAATACAAGAAAATTGGAGACCCCTGGGAGGGCAGATCTCGACTTAATAGGAGCCTGTAATTACGTGGCAAAGCCTTTGTGCCGTGCCTGACGTTTTACAGACCCCCTTTCTCCATCACAATCTCCTTCTTCCTCCTTTCCTTCGGACCAAAAAACAGTCTGATTAAGAAAACCCCCTTTGCCAACATCTGAGCCAGAGAGAAAGAGAGAGGGAGGGAGCCAGAGGGGGAGGAGGGAGCGAGAGGGAGGGAAGAGAGAGCGAGAGAGCCCCTTGGACTTGTAAAGTAAAGGTCTAATTATCATTCCCTGCAATAGTATCGCGGGGAGACAAGACAAACTGAAACCCACAGTCACTTCAAACGGGCTGATTATTTTGCTTGGGCATTAACTCCTCCAGATTTGTTTAAGATCCTGTTGGAAAAACTCATTTGCATGTTTTGATAACAGCTGCGGGGAAACTTGTTGGAAAAAATCCACAACTATCTCAATCAAATTTTCTTCTCTCTGCCCTTTTTTTCTTTAGCGTTTCCTGTCGTGCTAACAGTTTTGGGGGGTGGGGGAGTGTCTGAGAGAGAACGAAGGCGAGAGCAAGCAAATTAAGGCTCCGTGGGGCTCCGTAGAGACAGCTATTAAGTAATGTCAGAAAGGAACGGGAGGCTCTCCCACGCTTCTTCCGCGAACCGAAGGCAGGTTCGGGGAGATCGGGAAGGTGCCGAATCGATTCGAGTCTCTCGCGCCGCTCGGAATCCCGGGGCCAGGGCAGTCGGAAATTTACATATTTATTTAGCTGGAGGAAAGAACTCGAGGAGCGGAGCTTAATTGCTCCCCCCTCCTCCCACCCTGGCCAATTTCGTAACCTCTTCCGTGCGGCCAAGGTCGCTTCCCCAGGCGACAACGCGGAGTCGGGAGGGTCGCGCTGCCCAGATGCGCAGGAGTCAGGGGCATTCCTGGAGCGAGTGGCCAGGCGAGGGTCCTGAGCACAGGGTCGGACCCGGGTGCCAGGGCGGGCGGGGGAGCGGCCGTAGGAGGAGGGACAGGGAGGGAGAGAGGAGCTCCCACGTCTAGGGATAATGCCCTGCCGCCCGTCTGCCGAGCCCTAACTTGACAAGGAACAGAGAGGTGCTGAGGGATTTTTTCATGACCTGTTGGAATTTGGTAACAGCTTTAATAGTCTCATTAGAAATGAGTTACTATATGACGAGTAAGTAAAATATTAAGTGCTTATTTGTGGCATTTTATGTTCTTCAAACACACACACACATACTTTCCCGCTGGCTTGATTACTAGACTTTTTTTCTCCCCCCTTCTTCTCCCTCCTATAGCCGAGAGGCTCCACTGGAGAGAAAGAAGGGTCCGAGTGTGTGTAAATGGTTTCTGGGCTCCAAACGGCCATAGTTAGCCCAGAACTCCCAGCCCCGATCTGGGAAAAGAACATTTGATGCCATCAAAGGGCTGCAGATTGAAACCAGATGTGCTCGCGCGGTTCTTTCCATGCATTTAATTAAGGAGCCGGGATGGAGGAGACTTTTTCATCATTAGTCCACCCACTCCCCGCTCCTATTTCCACCCCCTCGCCCTCCACCCGCCCCCCGCCCCCGCTCGCTCGCACCCCCGACCGGGAGCCCCAAGCCCCGCCAGCGCCGCGCGGTGCGCCGCGCCCGCCGCTCCGTCTTCCCAGCGGTCGGGGCTCGAGGCAGTAAACATCTGTCCGCGTCTGGGCCGGTGCGAGCCGAGCGGCAGGGCTAGCGGGGTGCTGCTGGGCGGCGGACGCCTTCCGCGGGGATCTCCCGCACCGCCGCGCGCGCGAGCCTCCGCTGGGCGGCACACGTGGCGGTGCCACCCGCTCGCTCGAAGGGACGCGACTCATTCGCACAGAGAGGTCCTCCCCAGGGGTCCCGCCGGCCGGGCTGGGCTGAAAGGGCCGAGGGGCCCTCCCTTCCGTGCAGGCCGAGCGAGGCAGCGCCGGTTTCCGCAGCCGGGTCAGCCTCCTGCAGGCTCGCGGGCCCCGCTCAGACCCGCACGGGGCCCGAGCCTCGCCCTGCTCCTCCACCCTCGCTGACAGTCGAATTTAACGTTTCTGTTTGTCCCGACACTGACCGAACTGCCCTTTGTGACAAAGGTCTGGGCAAGAGACCAGGGGCTTCGGACACCCCAGGACGCGCCGCGCTTCCGCTGGAGACCCAGGCTCTCCGTCAGTCCGGGAAGCCCGCCTTCGGGAGACAGCGGCCTGGTCCCTGCAGGGCCGCCAGGCAGTCTGGTTAGTGGCCGGGAGGCAGCGACGGGGAGGAGAGATCAGAGCTGGGCCCTCCTGGGAAGCACAGTCGGAGGTCTGCGCTCGCACTCGCCGTGTTCTCGGGAGGGATCAGGCACTCCCTTAACATTTTCCACTTGTCATTCGGGTAATAATGTCAACCAGTCCTACCAATACTAACTACGACGCCGTTTCAACAAAAACATCAGACACATTTGCTTAACATTTGTCGACCGAATATGTATCTGTGTGTAAGTTATATAAATTTTTCTATGCACTCTTCCCCCAAATCCTCAGCTGCTGGGGCTGAGAATTCAAATACCTCTGACTTCTGGGTGAGCTCCGCCGTGGCCCCGCAGCTCTCCCACCAAGGCTCTCAAGGCCCAGCCTGGGGGTCCTCCTCCAGCAATTGGGGTGGCCTTTGCGGACCTTGGGGAGGGAGGGGTGAGCAGAATGTCTTCCAAGCCCGAAAACGAATTCAGGGTCAGACTAACAAGGTGTCCAGGGAAAGGGAGAAGCCAGTGTTGGGACAGGGTCTGGAGGCAAGCGGCAGGATCCCCTCTCACCAACCCCGAGCGTTTTTTCCTGGAACCCTGCGGAGGCGCGGGAGAGCGGAAGGAAGGCTCCGAAGGCTCGAGGGGCCCTTCTGCACCCCGGCAGGCAGG
Source organism: Mustela nigripes (assembly GCF_022355385.1). NCBI lineage: Eukaryota > Metazoa > Chordata > Mammalia > Carnivora > Mustelidae > Mustela > Mustela nigripes. Next base: position 2,660,159 of record NC_081566.1, on the reverse strand, counting down.
CACCCCTTGGCCTCCGAGGCCAAGTCCCAGAGTCCCTCAGCCTCAGCCAAAATCACCGCGGGGAGTCCGGACAGCAGGGTGGGCTGGAAGAAAGCTCTGGGAGGGTCCCCAGGAAAGCAAATAAATCCCCAAGGCAGAAGCCCGGCAGAATTGCTTTTTTGGTGTTGCTTTTTTAGACCTTTTTAGGTTTTTTCTTTTCCTTTTTTTTCTATTAACAATTACTAGTGGGTTGGATCCACACCCTGATTATGTTTACACAACATTTGTAATTTGCTGAGATTCTGGATTTGCTGGATTGTAATTGAAAGCTATGCGGATAACCCTACAGGGAGATTCAAGACCAACTGGAGAGCTCTGGTCACCCAATAAATGGTGAAAAGCATGGGTTTGTACCTAGCTGGCCAGGCGGAAAAGGCTCTCAGGGACCCTCAGAATCAGCGTCAGTGCTCTACTTTGGGCACACAAAGGTAGGCAGGAGAGGTCTTCTCAGAATGCCCAAGGTGGCTGCCTGGCCTCTCCTTGCAGTCCAGGCGCCAGGCCTTGCTCGCTAGAGAGGTGGAGGGAGGGGGAAATTGGTGGATCAAAGTTCTTTCGGCTCAGGTTGCAGGAACCAGGAGGGCCAAGTACCTCTAGAATTGAAGAACCACCATCTGGCAAAAAGATGTCAGGAGAAGGGAAGCTGTGGCTGGGAGCATATGCCCGTCCCAGCAAGCAGGCAGCAGGTCTGGCCTGGGAACTTAGAAGGCCCCAGAGAACGCTGTGGCCTGTTTAGTTCCTTAATCGCTACTTTCCTTTCCCCGTGTGATTTCCTTTGGGGAAGAGTTGGGAGGAGAGCATTTCTGACTCAAAATCTCTGAACATGTGTAGGTCTTTCCTTGGCTTTCACTTTGACTTCCATCCATCAATCCGTATTTATTAAGAATCTGAAGCTCCCGGTGATGTCAGTAACCAGAACCCTCTTCCTCATGACCCTTCCAGCATCTAAGAGCGCCTTTCCAACCCTTCTTTCGGCCCCACCCTTTTAAAAAATAACTCCCGTTTCTGGATTCTTCCACAAGTAAGTGGGAACAAAGCTGGGACTAGCAAGGAATTTGCCGAGAGATCAGAGCCCGGCAGGAGGGGAAGGAGGTTTGCTTTATGGCCATGTGCCCTTGGGTGGTCCTATTCATAGTTAGGTTTGGTATTGATTACTGTCCAGGGTTTCCTTGGCACAGGAAGCTGGCAGAACCGTGCCTCATCTGGCTAGCAGAATGTGCGCCCACCCTAAGAAGCTTCCCCTCTGAGGTGGAAACCAGGAGTTGCCTTCCCTGGCATGTTCATAAGCTGACACGATAATCACATGTGACAGGTCACCGGCTCCATGACACATAAGCAAGACAATACCACCCTCATGCAAATAATATGTTTTGGGGGTAGAAATGCTTTCCTGCTCACGGTTCACAATCCAATATATATTCATTAATGATGAGACAGGGGAAAACAGAGAAGTGCAAGATAATTCCACAGGCCCACCGGCTTGTAGTGTTTCTGAGAAGGAAACTCAATGCCAGCCTTGAAAGAAACTCTCCTTTACCCTCAATTCTGGCTCTTGTAATCGTAAGTGGCATTGTCGGACCATTCCTGCCTTGCATGGGTGAGTGCCTCCACTGACTCCCACCTCCATCCAGGAGCCCTATTGAGTGATATTGAAATTTTGCAAGAATGAAATACAGTAGGACTAAAACACATTTCCAAGTAGTACACTGGTAACGTGCCCATCCTATTATAGGCCGGAAGTCCAACATACTCAGTTGGGACTCAGTGCAGTTTCACAGAGGCTATCTGCTCCTCCAACCACTGACACTAACGTTGCACGCACCACCGGGCCAGCTTTAGCTAAAGACATCTGTAATCTGCACATTGCCAAACTCAGTGAATACTCTTAGACCTTATTTTGCTAAATGTCTCAGCTGTTATCAACAGTACTGAACATTCTCTTTTTGAAATTTCTTCTCCTGGTGTCCTCTCTTGCTCTGAAGACCTCCTGGAGGTCTTCAGAGAATATTCCTTTTCTTCAGCTCACTTCTTACATGTTGCTACTCTCCAGGGTTCTGCCTTTCATCTTCCCCATCCTCTCCATTGAACAGGTTGTTACTGTAAGATCTCATAGATTTTCACAGGTTAACTACCACTTGTTTGTCAATGAGTCTAGTGTCTAAAGTTTAAGCTTTGTTACTTACTGTCACGCTGGGCAAAGTGAGCAATTTAGTTACCTCTGTAAACCTCAGTTTACTCCTCTTTCCCATAGGGCTAATCATGGCCCCTCCTGACATATATTTGTGAGAATTAAATGAGAATGTATGCAAGCCCTTTAACACAGGGCTTAGCATATAGTAAGCCCAGAAAGAAGAAAAGATAACTCTGTTCTTGCTGACATTTGTTCAATCATCAAGGAACCTTAAACTCAACAAGTCTAACACCAAACTCGCCTAGTCTCTCCATGCCCCTCCTCTTTCCCCAGCAGGAAACTTAGGAGTTACCCCAAATTCCTCTCTCTCTGACCCCAACTCCAGCTTATCCAGGTTATCATGAAGGTCTGCCTACGTTACATAGCTGGCATCTAATCTGTCATTATATAGTCTATAAGGGATGGTTGATGGTCCTGAAGGTTAAGTAAGACCAGAGCAAATGAACAGGCGACGTGCACAGCTGTGATATTATGGTGTGTTCCAATATATAAAACACAACAAGTAGTCAAAATGCCTTGTGAAATACCCTCAGAGGAAACATGAATGTGCAGGTACTACACCTTCTTTCTCCTGAGGAAGCCGAGGCTTTCTAAACCAGGAAAACTCAGACCTACCACAAACGGGCAAATGGCTGTTGGGAGGATTAAGAAGACAAAAGAAAGAAGTCCTACCCTAGTCCTTACTCAACTAATGTTGATTTCTTTCATCTGCTCTTTCCCTTAGGATCAGATAGCCCAGGCTAGGTTCCTCTGGGCACCACAAAGAAACCGGAAGCTAAATCCTTGCTGTCTTTCCATTTTAGAAAAGTCCCTCAAGGGTAGGCAAATGCATATGATGAAGATGCTTCAAACTGGGAACAGTTCCAGGCAAGCAGCAGCACACAGAGCTGCTAGGGAAACCACTGCGGACTCTTCCCTCCTGCCCCAGAACAGCTAAAGCCTGGTGGCTTCTCATATCACACTCAGAATTAGAGGACCTGCCTGCTCACTAGATTCTTGGCCCTTCACAAGACATCTGAGCTGAGGTCCCAGGCTGGCTTTCTGCCTCTGCAGGCTCCCCGACTTTTGGGTCCTGGAGCACTATTTCTAAGCCAAGCAAAAGTGGGTGGGCTCTTAAAGGAGAGCTACAAAATGCTTTGGGCCTGGGTAAGTCGGGCTGAGTTGAAACCCATAAGGTCCTTCAGTTGACTTTAATGCTTATTTATAGCCTACCCAGTGGGTGTGCCACTTTGGATCACCTTCTTTGGCTTGCTGCTCTCATAAATCTGGAGCCAAGTGCAGCCCAGTCTCCACCTGCTTTCTTCTCCAGAGTCCTTGCGCAAATCTCTCCTTCCAAACGGGGCTTACCCTTCTCTTCTCCCAGTTCTCCCCTTTCCTCTAGGACCAGCTTCAGGCGAACAAAGAGCCTAGCTGCGTCTCCTATGGGCCAGTTACACTTGCTAGGTATACATATGTATTATTCTCCTTGTTTTATATATATATATAAGCCAAATATATATATATATAT
>NC_081566.1:2645590-2656325 GCF_022355385.1 Mustela nigripes | reverse complement strand
TATATATATTTTATCATCTTAAACCCACCTGGATTTGGCTCATCTTAAGTTCTGCTCCATGGCAAACAGCGGTAAGAAATTTCAGGGCCATATTTTTTTTGCTCACCTCCAAAGTTTGCTGTGAGATAACATGTATATGAGGAACTTAGTATAAAAGCCATGACTGCAAATAAGACTAGTTCTTTTCTTGCTTCTTTATCATTACAGAAGAAGAGAGGAGAATTGATAGAAAGGGATTTACACATTTAAAAAATTTTTAAGACCTGAAATAACGTATTATTTCAACACTTTGCGGCTCATGAACTATTAACTTCAACATTTTAAGTCACCATTCACCTTTTTATACAATACACACCCTTACTTTTCATGAACTTGGTGTCCAGCTTCACATTTAAAACACAAGAACCAGCTTCGTGCAATGGCAGTATCATAGCCAATGAGGTTTATCCGAGGTGCGATTATTGCTAATTAAAACACCAGAACCATCTTTCTCAACATGATTTTTTTTTTAAACTTCCTTTTGCCACTCGCCTTTTAATCTTTTCCTCTTTCTGGAATTTTTCCTTTGAGTATCTGCTGCTCCTTTAAGCTCGAAGTCTGAATTATTTCCTTCAAAATTTGAAGAGTATGATTTATTGATCTCTCTAATTTATCAGGTGTCTCAGTTTCCCCATTAAAAATTATTATACAGGATCTCAAATATCTGGTTTTATGTTATTTTGGACCAAATGACCATTAATCTTTAACCTTGCCAGACAGGCTATTATGTCCCACTTTGAGCCTAGCATGAGAGAAGAGTAGAGCTTTAGCAGCTCAGGGAGGTAGATTCCTTGGTTCTGCCTTAAAGATTTCAAGTGAGTTACTTAGTCCTTCTGAGCTTCAGCATTTCAAAGAACTGCTGAAAAAATGTAAGATAACATAGGTAAGGATCCATCAGAATGCCTGGCAAATAGTGAATATTCAATGATAGTTCACAAAGTGATAGTGTCCACTTTGGGCCATGATGCAGCAGCTTGCAGCAGACCAACCATGTTCCCACCAAGAGCAGCCCAAAAAATCTGAAATATTAGATCCTCCTCACCCCAAATATCAGAGGGCTTGTAAGGCAACTAGGACTTAAATGATTATGTTCCAGAGAATAATGCTTTTTGAGACAAACCAAACTTTGTCCATCTCCCCTTTATCCTTGGGTTGCCTGCCACATTTTGGCATAGAACAAGAACAAGAAGAAAGTTCCTGCTAAGAAGCAGGGACTCCAGCAGAGCTTTATCAATGGAATGGCATTAAAGGAAGATAAGCTTGAGTTTGGGACTGCTGAGCTTTCATAAAGGAGGGAGGCTGAGACAAATGAGACCAATATCCACATGTCTGTCCCCTCAAGGTATTTAAGTTGAACCAGGCAAAAGGCTGAGAGGCATAGCACAATGTGAATAAAAATTAGATCGGACATTTTGGCAACCTGACAAGGGGCAGGAAGATAAAAATTGAAGCTCATGGCATATTAGGGAGAAGAGGCCACAATAAATACTTCAGGCTCTCTGTTAGGAGATCTAGTAAACTATACCCTAAAGAATGCAAACAAATTGATGCAGACTGAATTGAACAAAATTGAGTTCATTGCCCATTGAATTGAGCTGATTTGCCTCTCTTTTGCTTTCAAAGACAAGCTGAATTCTCTGTTAAGGTATACAACATCCAGAGTCACTATAATTTTCATATAAAATGCCTAACATTTCATTCTTTTAAAAAAGGGGGCATATTCAGAAACAAGACCAAGGGAAACAACACACAACAGAAATAGGTGGCTCAGATATCAGAGAAAGCAAACATGGACTTAAAAAACTAATAACATAACTAAAGTAATGTATCATTAGAATTTCGCCAGTGGAATTTTAAAAATCAAATGGAATTTCTAGAACTGAAAATATAACTTAACTTGAAAGTCCAGTATATAAGTTTAAATGGATATTTGACACAGTTCAAAAGATAATTAGTGAGCTGAAAAATAGACCAGAAGAAAATATCCAGGCTGACGCATGGAGGTTAATAAATGCTGTGGAGCAGAAAGTATTCTGGGAAGCTGGAGGAGTAGGAGGCACCAGAAATTATCTCTCCAGTAAACAATTACAGTGGCAGAATCTGTCTAATATATGGATGGTAAATTGAGGTTAATACTAAGCCCCATGGCAGGCAGTTGTGCACATGTTCCTAGAGCAGCTAGAAACTTACTAGATCCCGATTGGGCAAAAAGAATTCTATCCTCCAACATCAGGGATCTGTGCTCTAATTACTGGTTGCTGCTTCTGATCACAGAGGTGCAGATGAACAGGAGGATGACAATTACTATCATACTCCCCCATTGTTGCAATCCCCTCCCCTCAAGCTAAAATGATTTCTAGGGGTTTTAGTGGCCAGTGCCCTTCCTCCCCCTTCATTTTACTCCTTTTCCCCATTTAGGAGATAGACATTAAAGATTATAAGATTCAGGGGCACCTGGGTGGCTCAGACAGTTAAATGCCTGACTCTTGATTTTGGCTTAGGTCATGATCTCAGGGTCCTGGAAAGCAGCCCCACATCAGGCTCTATGCTGGGTGTGGAGCCTGCTTAAGATTTTCTCTCTCCCTCTCCCTTCACCCTCCTTCCTTGCCTCCCCCCACCCCCGACTCATGCTCTCTCTCTCTCTCTCTCTCTCTCTCTCAACGACAGTAAAATAAATAAAGATTAGGACATTCACAAGCAACTATATGTGTGGAAAATTAGAAAGTGACTGTTCACACCCAAGAAAAGGTGCAGGCTCAGGAAAGACCTGAGAAGATCTTAAGTTTGCCCCTCCGGCAGATCTTTGGAATACAGACGGTCTGCAACAATAAAAAGCAATAAACAAAAACAATAATTGAAACCTTGGTAAAGGAGAAAAATCTGATTTCCAGGTTATCACATTATTAGATTCAAATGTTTTACTTTCTTTCTTTCTTTCTTTTTTTCCCTAAGATTTTATTTATTTATTTGATAGAGACAGACACAGTGAGAGAGGGAATAGAAGCAGGGGGAGTGGGCGATGGAGAAGCAGGCTTTCCGCTGAGCAGGGTGCCCGATGTGGGGCTTGATCCCGGTACTTTGGAATCATGACCTGAGCCAAAGGCAGATGCTTAACAACTGAGCCACCCAGGCACCCCAAACATTTGGCTTTCAACAAAAAATCACTAGGCATATGAAGAAACAGAAAAATAAGGCTTATTAAAAGTAATAAATAAATAAATAAACAAAAAGTTTCCTGGAGAAGATTTGACAGAAGACCTACTAGAAAAGGCATTAAAAACACCATTGTCGGGGCGCCTGGGTGGCTCAGGGGGTTAAGCCGCTGCCTTCAGCTCAGGTCATGATCTCAGCATCCTGGGATCGAGCCCCGCATCGGGCTCTCTGCTCCACAGGGAGCCTGCTTCCCTTTCTCTCTCTCTCTGCCTGCCTCTCTGCCTACTTGTGATCTCTGTCTGTCGAATAAATAAATAAAATCTTTAAAAAAAAAAACCATTGTCATAAATATGTTCAAAGAATTACAGGAAGATGTAGAGAAAGTAAAAAAAAAAATGATGTGTGAACAGAATGACATTATCAACAAATAAAAAGGAGTCAAAAAGAAATTCTGGAGCTGAAAAGTACGTAACTAAAATGATAAATTCACTAGAAGAATTCAAAGGCATATTTGAGCAGGCGGAGGAGAAAATCCACAAACTTGAAGGTAGAATGGTGGAAATTATCAAATGTGAAGAACAGAAGGAAAAAAAATTGAAGAAAAGTGAACATAGCTGAAGTGAACTGTGGGCCACTATCAAGCAGGCCATTTACACGTTGTGAGAGTTCCAGGAGAAGAGAAAGAGAAAGGGACAGAGAGAATATCTGAAGAAATAATGGCTGAAAACTTCCCAAATTTGAAGAAAGACATGAATATAAATATCTAAGAAGCTCAACATTCTCCAGATAAGACGAACTCAAAGAGACTCACACTGGGACACATCATAATCAAACTTTCAAAAGCCAAAGATAAAACCAAGCCAAGATAATCTTGAAGCAGCACAAGAGAAGCAGCTAACCACATACAAGGGATCCTCAATACAAGTATTAGCAGATTTTTTTCGTCAGAAATTTTGGAGGTGAGAAGACAATGGTTCAATATATTCAAAGTGCTCAATGTGGGGGAAAAAACATCGTCAACCAACGGATCCTGTATCGAACAAAACTATCCTTCAAAAGTGAGGGAGAAATTAAGACATTTCCAAATAAGTAAAATCTGATGGAGTTCATTTCAACTAGAACTGCCTTACAAGAAATACTCACAGGAATCCTACCAGGTGAAATGAAAGGAAACTAGACAGTAAATTGAAGCCATTTGCAGAAACAAGTATCTTCATAAAGTTAAATACAAAGGCAGTTATAAAAGTTAGTATTATTTTAACAGTGGTTTGTAATTTCACTTTTCCTGTTCCACATTACTTAAGAGACTTAATTAATGTATTTTTTAAGGTTATTATCTAAAAGCTAGTGTCACTGTAACTCTGGCTTATAACTCTACATGCTGCTTTATATATGATTTATAAGACTAATGCATTCAAAAGAATTTTTTTTTAAGATTTTTTTTTTTTTAAAGATTTTATTTATTTATTTGACAGAGAGAAATCACAAGTAGTCGGAGAGGCAGGCAGAGAGAGAGGAGGAAGCAGGCTCCCCGCTGAGCAGAGAGCCCCATGCGGGACTCGATCCCAGGACCCTGAGATCATGACCTGAGCCGAAGGCAGCGGCTTAACCCACTGAGCCACCCAGGCGCCCCGATTCAAAAGAATTATTAGTGTAGCTTTTTGGGCACACAATGTAAATGATGTAATTTTGTGACATCCACCACCAGGAGAGGTAGTGACAGAGCGGTAAAGAAGTAGAGTTTGTATTTCACTGAAGTTAAACTGGTATAAATTTAAATTACAGTGTTTGAACTTTAGGATGTCAAATGTGATCCCCATGGTCACCACAAAGAAAATAGCTACAGAATATATACAAAAGGAAATGAGAAGTAAATTTAAATGTTTGACTATAAAAAATTTAAACACAAAAGCAGATAGTAATGCAAGAAATGAGGGACAAAAAAGCTGTAGGGCCTATAGAAGAAAAAACAGCAAAATGACATAATTAAGTCCCTCCTTATTAGTAAATGGATTAAACTCTCCAATCAAAAGACAGAAACTAAGGGATTATGGACATCGGGGAGGGTATGTGCTTTGGTGAGTGCTGTGAAGTGTGTAAACCTGGTGATTTACAGACCTGTACCCCTGGGGATAAAAATATATGTTTATAAAAAATAAAAAATTAAAAAAAAAAAGACAGAGACTGGTGGAAAGGAAATGATGTGTGATGGAGCCATATGCTGTCCACAAGAGACTTACTTTAAATCCAAATCAGAGACTGAACGTGAAAGGATGGAAGAAGATATTTCATCAAATAGTAACCAAAAAAGAGCAAAAGTGGCTATAGGGATATTAGAAAAAATAGGTTTTATATCAACATAGGTTAAAAGAAATGAATAAGAGCACTGTATATTAATAAAAGTTTCAACACAGCAAGAATATATAACAATTATAAGCATTTATATACCTAATGACAGACCAGCAAAATATAGGAAGCAACAACTGACAGAATTATGGGGAGAAGTAAACAGCTTTACAATAGCAGGAGACGTCAATGCTTAACTCTCAAGAGCAGATAGAAGTAGACAGAAGATAAAGCAACAAAGGTCTTGAATAACACCATAGAGCAACTAGATGGAACAGGCCTCACAGAGCACTCTACTTGAGGACAGGAGCACTCACATCCCTCTCCAGTGCACACAGAGCAGTTTCCAGGGTAAACCATATGTTAGCCACAAATCAGGTCTCAGCAGATTGAAATGACAGATACCATCCAAATTTTCCCGACCGCAACAAGATGAAATTAGCAATCAACAACAGAAGCAAAACTGGAAAGTTCACAAAATAAACAACAGACTTTCAAATAAACAATACTATTTGTAACAGACTTAAACTGCAAATAATCCAAATATTCAATATTATGAATATATAGCATGATGCTGATATAACTGAATATTACCTGCTGCTACGTGAAATAATATGATCGAGGCCCAAAGAGATAGTGTTGATAGGAAAATGTCAGACATAAAGAACACCTTTTGTTTGTTTCTCTTATGTTTAAAAAAGCCAGTTCCCTTCATATTCCACTTCTCAAGCTGAAGACATCCCACACTATATTTTTTACAGGAACTATAATTCAAGCAAGAAATTGGAGGCCTAGTTCTTGCCATTTATCTACTGTTTGTCTTCCACAGAGAATTTCTGTAAGGATGAGTAGAGGCATGTAAGAAAAAAAAAAGCCTTAAAACAGAATATTAGTTGGCTTAACAAGTATCAAATATCCTTACAAATTGCCTTCTGGTATGTAGCAGGATATTAAATATACTTTTGTGTGTTCAATTAAGTGATATACTAAGTACATAGCACTGAAAACAGATGTCTAAAATATAAAGGCCATGAAATTTCCTCCTAGCTATGCAGCCATTAACATTAACCTCAATCTCCTAACTTTGGAACTGCAGTAATAGCAATAATTGCTATCATTTGATGAGTATTTACTATAAGCCAAATACTGTGTTCCATTTTATATATCCATTACTTCATTTAATCTTCACAATAATCCCAGAAAGTAGGTTTTACTATCCCCTTTTGCCAATAAGGAAACCAAGGTTAAGTAATTTTCCCAGGGTAGGAGAGGGCACTCAGCCATGATTAGAACCTGATTCTCTGACCACAATTAGGCGCATGCTGCCAATGACACTGACAGATAGTGTGTCATGCTGGTGTGTATCAGTGATTTACAGAAGTGTCAATGCAATAATCTGAACCTGTAAATGTAAGGTTTTTTTTTAAGATTTTTTTTTTAATTTGACAGAGAGAGATCACAAGTAGACAGAGAGGCAGGCAGAGAGAGAGGGAGAAGCAGGCTCTCTGGGAGCCTGATGCAGGGCTCGATCCCAGGACCCTGAGATCATGACCTGAACCAAAGGCAGAGGCTTAACCCACTGAGCCATCCAGGTGCCCTAAATGTAAGTTTTAATACAAACTCAGCCTCAGGAGTCCCTGCTTACCTTCCCATGGCCTCTACTTTACTCTTACTTGACCCTCTTGAGTATCCTGTAGCAGCAATTAAAAAACTAGAAATATCAGAAGGAAGAAGAGGACATTGGTTCCTTTGTTTATCTCACCAAAGGGTGCATATCCCCAAATTGGGTTACCATTGAGTATTTTGGAGCCTCTCTTTGCTTTCTTCCCCTGGGAGTGGAGTAACGAGAAAAGTTGTATAGTAGCATTCAGACTTACTATTTTTCTTGGTGGAAAAGTGGAAAAGAATTATAAAACGTAGGGTTAAACACCCTATAAATCAAAGTATACTTGTACTTAGATTATTTTTTTTTACCCAGCTCTTGTTTGAAAGGTTCCAATTTTTTGTTTGTTTGTTTGTAATGAAGATTCCTTTGCCATATCACATTGACATAAGTATTATCAAAAGCATGTTCCTCAGTTGCTAGGAGTCAGACTCTTATTCTTAGACCATAGGAAAGACTTGTTATCATGACCTTGGACTGTGTTGCTGAAATGTGCTCTTTCTGAAGATAAGAGTCTCATTGAAAAATGAATCTATACTTCCATAGGTTGAAGAAGAATTTCAGCTACTGCACCCTGCTGTAGCAAGACAACTAATAAAAACCTTGAACCCATTACTCATGTATGAGAACAAAGAGAGCTTTATTGAAGATCAAATAAAAGTAGAAATACTGAGTCAGGCAGTAGATTAAGTGAAGATTCCAGCATTCTTTTTTGTTCACATTGCTTTTAATGATATTTGAGATTAAAGGTTCAATAGAATTCAACACAGTGACCTTAAGAAACTTAATTTTCTATATTTGCAGATTCTAACTATTCACCTCAAAACTTTACTTCTCAACAAGATGTCTGTCTTCATTTTATTTTTCACGCCTGTCTGTCTCAGTCTTAACCAGCAAAATATGACCCTTTTTAAATCTCTCAGACCCTTCTGCATTAGATAGTCATTCATTTACTTACTCAACTCAACATGTGTTGATTGCCTACTGACCCTGAGGATTAAAACAAGCAATCAAGCAATCAAGCAAGCAAACAAACAAACAAACAAAAAAAAACAGGTTTGCTCATGGTATGCTCACTGTCTAAGAGGGGAGATAAACACTCTGAAATTTAGACAATGATTTGGCAGAGGCAATGATTGAACATTATATTTTTCAAATAAAAAAAGTAATTTCTTTAATTTCTAAAATTTATCTAGTCCCAAGCCCTTCATCCAGCAGGACCTAAAAAAAACTTAAATTCAGTATTTAATGGTATCTCAGAGTTCTAGAGCCAAATAGTCTCTCCAAGATAATTCAGTCTCTTTGGGGATTCTGGTGTTCCTCTTTCCACTTGCTTTCTATCCCCTGGCTTTCCTCTAGGAGCATCTAAGCACATCAGGGAGGGGTTTCAAGCCTCAAAGATACTGAGGAGAGAGATTATAAGATCCACAAATAGGGTCCACAATCCACAGATAAGTCCTGTTTTGATTACTAGGTCTTCTGTATGGGACCAATTTCTGGCCTCCCCTTTACAGGTATTATTGATGAACGTACACTTGCTTTCTCTTAGATGGTTAAATCAATATTCATGTTGGTTCCCTAAGGCCCACTTGGACTCTATCCAGTATACCCCTCTCCGTTTCAGCCCCCTGGGTCCAGCTCCCCAGTGCCAGGATCCTTTTCATAAGTCTCCTCATCCTGTGCCACAGCAATACCATAAAAGTCCAATGGTTCAAATAAATTACTTTCTTTACCTCCTACCTCCCACACCATGGGGCTTGTGAATTTCTGGATCTCTTCTATACATTAAAGGAGAGGAGGGAGTCTTCAGAGGGCTAACTCGGGCCTCCTAAGCAAACCAAGCCTTTCCATCTTTTTTTTTTTTTTTAAATATTTATTTATTTATTTATTTGAGAGAGAGAGAGAGAGAGAGAAAGGGGAGGATGGGGAGAGGGAGAGAGAATCTCAAACAGACTCCCCACTGAGTATGGAGTCTATCTTGGGGCTTGATCCCACGACCCTGAGATCATGACCTGAACCTAAATCAAGAGTCAGACACCCAACCGACTCAGCCACCCAGGTGCCCCTGTTTTTTCTTGATATAGGATAAAATTCTGTGAGGTTATCTCTTTTTGGATTTCTAAATAGGAAATAGAGGGAAACACTCTTGAGGTTGGGAGATATGGTGGGGAGGCGCTCTATGGTAGAAGGCCTGAGAAACTGATTCTGACCACTTAATAAGCATAATTAAAACTAGAATTACAAAGGAAAGTCATATTGACTTCAGATGAACATGGCAGGCTGAGCAGGCAAACCCCAAACCAAGGAAAAGGAATGCCTGAGCCAGAAAGAAAGTCCTGAAGAAAACCCATGAAAATTAATTTTCACAGAGGAGGAGGAGCCAAGATGGTGGAGGGCTGGCAGACTGAGATGACATCAGGTCGCAGGAGTTGAGCTAGATAGTTATCAAACCATTGGGAACACCTACAAACCCAACAGGAGATGGAAGAGAACAGCAGCAGTTCTAGAAACAGAAAATTGACCACTTTCTGAAAGGTAGGACATGTGGAGAAGTGAATTTGAAGTGATGGGAAGATAGACCATGGTGGGAGGGGCCATCTCCTGGCAAGCAGTGGAGCAACGGAGCACAAAATTTTAAATTTTAGAAGTCTGCTCCACTGAGGGATGTTGCTCTAGAGGCTAGTGGGGGTGGAGCCCTCACAGGGACAGTCTGGCCTCAGGTCCTGTGGGGCCACAGAAGGACCGGGGATGTCTGAGTGTCCCAGAGCTGCCAGGTATCAGAGCAGGGAAGCTGGCTGTAGAGACGGAGCCGAGAAGTGAGCTATCAGCTCGGGGCTACCTTAAACTGTGACCCACGGTACAATCAGGCCACTGTTGTTTGAGCAGGACCCCACAAGTGGGAGATCTGGGGAGATCCACCTTCATCCACTGGAAGAGCAGACCAGTAGGAATCTGCTGGGTTTGGAGACTCCAAATGGGGCCATGCACCAGAGATAGAAACACTTGGTCACAGGCTGATTGAGCCTGAGTGCAGCTGGAGACCAGGGGCACATGAGGGAATGACAGCTTTTCTCCAAGGGCGCACTGAGGAATGGGGCACCAAGCTCTCAGCTCCTCCAGCCAGAGACCAGCCATCTTCATTCCCATCCTCCAGAGCTCTACGGAAAGTGTTCAGGGAACAAAAGTTCCAGAGAGCGAACCTCAGCAGATTGCTTAGCCTGGCCCCTGGCAAGGGCGGTGTGGTTCCACCTCCCACAAAGACATTTGAGAATCAGGGCAACAGGCTCCTCCTGCAGAAGATGAGCAAGAACATCCAGCTAAGACCAAACTCACTGATTAAGGAGAAGAGTGGATTCCAGAGGAGGAGACAGCAAAGCATGGAATTCATGGCTTTCTATCCATGATTCTTTAGTCTTGCAAAGTTAATTAATTTTTTAAATTTTAATTATTTCCTATTCTAATGTTTTAACCTTTCCCCTTCCTCTTTTAACATTTTTAACTACTTTATCTTAACAGGCTCTGTTCTATTCACCA